>NC_057814.1:529202924-529209724 GCF_018294505.1 Triticum aestivum | reverse complement strand
GGGGGCGACGGGGCGGCGGCGCGCGGCGGGCGGCGGCGTGGGAGGAGAGAAACGGCGAGGGAGAGGGAAGAAGTGAGTAACGGGCGGGGGGTACGGGCCGTTAGGTAGTAGGCTCTTTGTCGTCTGCTAGCGGACGGCAAAGAGGTGGCCCGTTAAGTTTTTCAAAAACGGGCGGGGGGTGGGGGCCACCTCACTCTTTGCCGTCCGCCAGCGGACGGCAAAGATTCTTTGCCGTCCGCTGGCCGACGGCAAAGAGCTGGCAGACGGCAAAGAACTTCTTTGCCGTCTGCCCTTTCTTTGCCGTCTGCTTTTGGGTAGCTGATGGCAAAGAGCTTCTTTGCCGTCAGCTAGCAGACGGCAAAGAGCTGGCAGATGGCAAATTAGCTGATTCCAGTAGTGTAATCTTGATGTGATGCACATCGAGAAAAATATATGTGACAGCATTATCGGCACACTTCTTAATATTGAAGGCAAGACGAAAGATACCTTAAAATGTAGGATTGATTTGACACACCTGGGTATCAAAAAGGATTTGCAGGTGCAAGATGAAGGTAAACCACGGGATATGGCACAAGCTGTGTACGTCTTGGACAAGGTAAAAAGAAAAGAATTCGGCAAGGTCCTGTCACGTGTGAGATTCCCACATGGATTTGCTTCCAACCCTGAAAGGAGAGTCAGTGCAGATGCAAACAAGGTACAAGGGTTGAAAACTCATGACTGCCACGTCCTACTTCAAAGGGTTTTACCTGTTATCCTTAGAGGATTGGGCCGCCCTGACTTATACAGAGCAGTTGCAGAGTTGGGACAATTCTTCAGGGAACTCTGCAGTAGGAATATCAGGATAGATGCTTTGGAGCGTCTTAGAGACAAGATACCAACTATCCTATGCGACCTTGAGAAGATATATCCTCCAGCCTTGTTTGATGTGATGGTGCATCTGGCTGTTCATCTACCTGATGAGGCACTACTTAGAGGTCCAGTACAGTATGGCTGGATGTACCCTATTGAAAGGCGGCTAGGCACTTTCAAGGGCTATGTTAGGAACAGAGCTAGACCCGAGGGTTCCATTGCAGAGGCCTACATTGCTACAGAAGCGTTGACATTCTGCTCAAAATACATTGAAACAGCTGATCAGCTTAGCAAAGAGGTGGATGAAGACAATCCCGGGCTCAATGTTTTCGATTATTCTGTTCGAGTTACAGGGAAGAGTCGACAAGAGGACAAACCTAAAGATTTGGACAAAATGGTTTGGTATGTGTTGAATAACTGTCCTGAGATACTACCTTATATCAAGTAAGTGCAGTACTGCAGCTTATACATCGCAATCTACTAAACTTGCAACACATTCTTATATATTTAGATGCTTGACGCGATCACTATGTTGTGCAGCATCTACAAAGAGGAGTTACTGCCGCAAAATCCAAGAAACATTGACAAACTGGTTATGGCAGGATTTGCGAAATGGTTCAAGAACCATGTAAGCTTTTGAAGTGCACTGTCAGTTTTTTTAATATATTGAGTACATAAGATGACCAGCTTGTCTATTTTCTAACCATAGGTTAAGAAGATGCGGGAGGATGGGCAGGCAGTTGATGATGCCCTTTACTCACTAGCAATGGGTCCTGATACTCGGGTAAGACATTATGAATCTTGCATTGTTGGAGATGTGCGCTACAACACCCTTGCACGAGACGAAGGCAGGAAGACACAAAACAGTGCCATTATGAGCACGGATACGTATGACAAAGAGACGACTAAAATGTATGCTAACATAACAGACATTGTTCAGTTGCAGTATATCTCCAGTTTCGAGGATCATCGGTGTGTGGTTCTGTTGTGCTGTCGTTGGTATAACTTGTTTTCCAGGATCGCAAAACCCAGAGCTGATGATTATTTCAAATCCATCAATGTCAAGGCAGCGTACCAGATCAACGAGCCTTTTATTTTGGCAAATCAAGCAACACAGATATTTTTCTTGGAAGACACATTTGCACGTAGCGATTACTGGAGAGTATTGCAAAGGTTTGAGCAGAGGAATTCGTTTAATGAAGTTGCACAACAAGATGATGCTTACACTACTCCTAATGTACAACATAACACAGATGTTCCTAATATCTTCGAGAACCATCACGTCAATGATGCCGGCGAAAAGATTGCCTGTCGTGCTGTGGACATACAAGAGTTGATCAAGAAGAAGCCAACGTTTGAGGACGAAGAAGAAGATGACACCGTGGGGAATTACGATTCAGACTGATACACATGGCGAAGATGTTGACGATGCTGCCGCGGATGATGATTACATTGCTTTTGTCGTATTTGCCTGTCAGAAGACGTTTTTTTATCTACTATGTGAAATTGTGTTTGCTATGACAACTGAAACCTGATGAACATGTTGTTTAGTATTTTGCCGTGAGAACATCACTTGTTATGTATGCTGATTTGTGTTTGGTGATTGTATGACAACTAAAACATGATGACATTGTTGTTTAGTTGTACTCATATTTGGCTGTGAAACTTGAATTTGATGACATAGTTTGCTGTTGGACTGCAATTTGCTCGACGTCTTCGAATGAGAACAAAGCTGACCCGACAGGGCCTCTGCTATTTATTTATTATTTATATCAGCAAAAGGGGATACCCCCTGATTTCCGTTAATAGAAATCATTAGATGTTCACAACACTATGCCCAGCCTGCTACACAGGTTTCATTCATTACTAGTTTCAGCAAAGCGCTCATGTCGTAGCCACTGAATACATCACGAGTACTACATACACTGCTAATAAAGAGACAATCATCCTACAGAGCACATCGATTTTGCCCATTATCTTCACAAGCTCTTTCATCTCCTCATTGCTGTCAAGGCCGTTCAGCAGCTGTTGCTTGGCCATGATCAGAGGAACTGCATCTTTAACCTTCTGCTGTGCATCTTCCTCTTCTGCCATTCCTTCACTTACTTGTCCAACACCCCAACCTGCTGGTATTGGGATTCCTTGGCTAACCGAATAATCAGCGTAGTTGCATTCCCCCACATCAGCAACTTCCCAGAAATACAAATCACACGAATCTTCCCTTTTCTGCACGAATCAAATTGGAAGATCATCAACCAAACTATTAAAAAAATCAGCAACTGAAAGCAGCAGAACAACACTTAAACATATTATTACCCCATGATTCGGGCATTTGTAGAAGACTCGGCCAGGGTTGCGAATTGTGGTTGAGACGCGACGGATGACTCTGCGTGATTTGCAGCAGTGGCACCACACCGACGGCAGCGGGTTGCGATGAGCAATCGGCTGCGGTGCGCGTGCCGGCAGGGGTGTGATGAGACCCACAGGCGATGGTACGGGTGGCGACTTGGCGCATATCTGGTTGTTGCCTGCTGAAGAGCAGGTGGACGAGCAGCCAACGGACATGGTTGCTGCGGCCAGAGCTTCTGATGCTAGGCAGAGTAAGTAGAGAAAAGGAGAAGCGAACGTTGGATATGTCGGTTTCATTACTTGCAGAGTAGCATAGCACCATATCTAGTCATAGTCTAGGTTTGGATTCGAACCAGCTACAGGAGCACGTCTTTCTTTTTTCTAAAACTCGGCAATGTCTCTTTACTGGTACACTAGGTTGTTCTGTACGCCTTCCCAAGTCTTTGATTTTCTTTCCCTTTTTTGCGAGGAAGGAAGGAGGACAAAATTGAGAGTTCATGGGACTCGAACCCAAGACCTCTCGGTTGAAAACCAAGGGTGCTAGTCACTTATGTGGCGAATGTTCCCTGTGAGGAGGACGGCAGACGAACGCATTTTCCTCGCAGTTTTCTTCCTATATATAAAAAATTATGCTACTTGGTGTCCGCTTAGTCAACAAACGATTGTGCCAACCTTGATCGTTGGATTGACAGTCAACGTCTGTCGCGTTTCTTCAGTCTCTTCTTCCTCGAGCCACCAAAGCCAAACCAGCGCCGGCGGGACTGCCTACTCCAGCCTCCCACGGCTGGCTGTGATCTTCCCCGGCTCCTGTTCGTTCCCTTCCGAGGCCTCACCATCGTCCTCCGCCTAGGTTCGCTCGCCGCGGCGCCGCCCTCCGGTGTTGTCAACATGGTCAACAACCAAGAGGAATAAGGAGATGACTGTACATGGTGAGGATGACAGTAGGGACCCAGCAGCGCGCGCAGTAATTTTGTTTTTTCGGGACGGAGAAGGGTATCAACTGGGTTGTGCGGGACCCGTGGCCCATCTAGCCCAGGCTTTTATTTCATATGTTTAGCACATGACCAGCCCAGTTTGTTTTTTTCCTTTCTGAAAATGGCTAGCCAGCTATTTTGTTTTTTGCAGAATAACCAACGTAGGCCTACTTGCTTTTCTATGCCCTGCTGGGCCGGAAATCTTTCAAGACGAGGAGGGATGCATTTTGCCCAGAAAATGGGCTATAAGTAATAAGAAATGAGCTATAAGTAATAATAAATGGGTTGTAAAATGAAAAAATACAGCCAACAAGCAATTAGTTCCAAAATACTGTTTTCTTTCGGATTTTGATATTTTAAATTTCATTGTTTTCGTGCGGGTAAAATTTCATTGAATTTAAATTAAGGTATATTTAGATTTAAAATTAATTTGAATCGGGCTAGAAATTTCGGGCTGTATGCTGTTTGGGACAGATTTGGAGGCTGACTTGTGGGTCTACTAGGTTGACGTGTACTTTGGCTTTGTCAACTTAGTCCACAAACGATTCTAGCAGCAGTGACCGTTGGATGTTAATCTAACGGCTGTGCTGCTTCTTCAATATCTGATCTTCTTGCTCCAGCCACCCAAACCAGCTCCGGTCGGACTGACTGCTCCCGCCTCCCGTGGCCGGCTGTGCTGCCGCACAGGCCGTACCGCCCCACCCTACTTCATTGCTGGCCAGGCCATTCCTCTACTCACCCACATCTCCTGTTATTTTTTGGCGGTGGCAGCCAGACCAGTAAACCCTCGTACTCCCCACCGCGTGGGCAACCATTTCCGAGTCTTCCCCGGCTCCGTGTCGTTCCCTTCCTAGGCCTCGCCGTCGTCCACCGCCATGGTGCTCGCGGCGCGGCCTGGTCAACGTGGTCAACCAACGACATCCATCGGCCGTGGACTGTATGCGCAAAATAATGATTCCTCCACCTGACAGCTGGGACCCACCGGAAGGGCCTCTGTATTTCGCGAAAAAAAGTTCCCCCCGCTGACATGTCGGACCCACCAGCTATATCTTCGCACGCAAGGAAGTGCCTCCTTATTACGCACAAAAAATGAATACCCCCTGCTAGCTGGGACCCACCATAGTGGGAGGATGACTTGTGGGCCCACTAAGTTGACGGGGACGGAGGGATTTGTCAACTTAGTCAATATGAACGATTCTAGCTCCAGTGACCGTACGATGTCCATCCAACGGCCGTAGTGCTTCTTCAACCTCTGGTCTTCTTGCTCCAGCCGCCAAAAGCAGCGCCGGTCGTGCCACATGCTCCTGCCTCCCGTGGCCGGCTGTGCTGCCGCGGAGGCCTCACCGCCCCTACTATTCCCAACGCTGGCCAGGCCCTGCGGCGACGGCAGCCTCACACCATTGCCGAACCAGTGAACCCTCGTACTCCTCTCCGCGCAGGCTTCCATTGCCGCGTCTTCCCCGGCTCCGCATCGTCCCCTTCCTAGGCCTCGCCGTCGTCCACCGCCGTGGTGCTCTCGGCGCGGCCTGGTCAACGTGGTCAAGGAACGACTTCCATCGGACGTGGACTCTACGTGGAGAGGCTGACAGCTGGGTCCACGGCCGTAGCAAGGAAGTGCCTCCTTATTACACGAAAAATAATGATTCCTCCACCTGACAGCTGGGACCCACTGGACGGGCCACTGTATTCCATGGAAAAAACGTTTCCCCCTGACTGCTGGGACCCACCAGCTTCATCTTCGCACGCAAGGAAGTGCGTCCAGGAAAAAAAAACGATTCGCCGCCCCGACTGCTGGGACCCACCAGCTACACCTTCGCACGCAAGGAAGTGCGTCCGGGCAAAAAAAACGATTCGCCCCCTGACTGCTGGGACCCACCGGCTACATCTTCGCATGCAAGGAAGTGCGTCCGGGCAAAAAAACGATTCGCCCCCCTGACTGCTGGGACCCACCAGCTACATCTTCGTAGGCAAGGAAGTGCCTGACAGTCGGGACCAACCTGGTCGAAGCATACGTAGCGTTGTCATTCTGGTCGTGGACGTGTACGTACATACTGGTCGATGTAGAGGTGCGCACATGTCGTAGTAGAGGCGTGAACGTGTCGTAGTAGAGGCGCGCACGTAGCATGTACACGTACGTACAGCGGCCAGGGTGCAAGAAAGAAAATACGGCCACGTATGTGTACATACGGGCGGGGTCTCGAACGCCTACTCACGCATACGTACGGTCAGGGCTCGTGTACATGGCTGGGTCGGAACGGAGAAACATCATCGTCGTCGTGTTCATGGGGAGGCAACAGAATGCGTCGTGTTCATGGGGAGGCAACGGAATGCGTTGTGTTCATGGGGAGGCAACGGAATGCGTCGTGTTCATCGGGAGGTAACGGAACGTGTGGGAGCCAACAGACTGGGTCGGAACGGGATGCGTGGTCGTGTTCATCGGGAGGGCTTGGACGGAACAGGCGATGGAAACGAGGCCTGGCGTACCGCAAAATGGAGGAAACGGACCTCCTACGTTCGGAATGGGGTCCTGTTGATCGGAGGGGTGTGGCGTACCGCAAAACGGAGGAAACAGACCTCCTATGGTCGAAACGGGGGTCCTGTTGATCGGGAGGGGTGTGGCGTACTGCA